>NC_068439.1:19194091-19231591 GCF_023373465.1 Oncorhynchus keta
AATAAACGTGACAGAAATATCCCCACACAATGTCACTGGAGTCCAGAGCAACAGGCAAATTGGTGGATAGCTCTGTCTGTGGTTTCAGAGAGAAAACCTGCAACGCATAATGGGATTGTCCAATAAGAGATGCATTTATAAAAGTCTAGCGGTCATGAACAAATACAAAAAGGGCGTCTCAGTTCAAGTTCAAAGACTGTCAATGATTTTACAAGGGTTCAAAGCCTTACTATTGTCTTGCTGTACATCCACAGACATGAAGTTCACATACTCTTTGGATATAAGGGTAGTTGGGGCAAGTTTGCTTGGATTGTTTCCGCACTAGATAGAATGTTACAACTTTATCAATCCAAATTCTTACAGGATGTGAGAATGTCTAAGTCAAAATGTCACATTCATCGTATTGATGAGACCAAGGAGCAGCGTGATATGAATACATTCTTCTTTATTAAACGAAGAACACTACACAAACTAACAGAATAACGCCACGAACGTGAAGCTATAACACAAGTGCTGACATGCAATTACACATAGACAATAACAAACAAAACCAAAATGGAAATGGCAACCTAAATAGGATCCCCAATCAGAGACAACGATAAACAGCTGCCTCTGATTGGGAACCAATTCAGGCTACCATAGACCTACATTTACCTAGACATACCAAAACCCAATAGATGTACAAAAACCCTAGACAAGACTAAATCACACATACCACCCTCGTCACACCCTGACCTAACCAAAATAATAAAGAAAACAAAGATAACTAAGGTCAGGGCGTGACACAAAAACATAAATTAGCATGTCAGTCTCACTTATAGCCTCAGCCAGGTTGCTCAAGATTCACTTTGAAATTGAACGTCCATCCATGTCTCGAGGACTTTGGGAGATGCCTTCAAAACCGGCCACTAGGGGAAACATTGAGCGCTATTACCATGAAGTACGCTTTGGTTTAGCTAGGGCTTTGGGGGGCATGGGGTGGTTGGTGGAACCAGGGTTTGAACCAGAGCCAACTCCCCGTACTCACCATGGGGAGCATGTGACCGGTCAGGCACCATGTTTTGCGGTGATACGCACTGTCTCCAGTGCGCATCCACAGCCCGGTGCGTTCTGTGCCAGCTCCCTGCACTTGCCGTGCGAAGGTGGTCCTTTGTCCAGGACGCGTTGTGCCAACTCTACGCTCCAGACCTCCAGTGCGCCTCCACGGCCCAGCATATTCTGCGCCGGCCATACGTACTGTGCCTCCAGTGTGCCTTCACAGCCCAGTGCATCCTGTGCTAGCTCCCCGCACTTGCTGTGCGAGGGTGGTCATTTGTCCAGGACGTGTTTTGCCAGCTCTATGCTCCAGACCTCCAGTGCGCCTCCACGGTCCAGTATATCCTGTGCCAGCTCCATGTACCCGGCCTCCAGTGCGTGTCTCCAGCCTGGTACGTCCTGTGCCAGCTCCACGCACAAAGCCTCCAGTGATGATCCATGGCACGTAGCCTCCAGTGATGATCCATGGCCCGGAGCCTCTAATGATGATCCATGGCCCAGAGCCTCTAGTAATGATCCATGGCCCGGAGCCTACAGTGATGATTCATGGCACGGAGCTTCCAGTGGTGATCCACGGCCCGGAGCCTCCAGTGCTAATCCACGGCCCGGAGCCTCTAATGATGATCCACGGCCCGGAGCCTCCAGTGATGATCCACGGCCCGGGGCCTCTAATGATGATCCATGGCCCGGAGCCTCTAGTGATGATCCATGGCACGGAGCCTCTAGTGATGATCCATGGCCCGGAGCCTCTAATGATGATCCATGGCCCTGACCCATGACCCAGGGGGCAGCTGCAACAAGAGCAGCAAACCAGGGGGCAGCTGCAACAAGAGCAGCAACCCAGGGGGCAGCTGCAACAAGAGCAGCAACCCAGGGGGCAGCTGCAACAAGAGCAGCAAACCAGGGGGCAGCTGCAACAAGAGCAGCAACCAAGGGGGCAGCTGCAACAAGAGCAGCAAACCAGGGGGCAGCTGCAACAAGAGCAGCAAACCAGGGGGCAGCTGCAACAAGAGCAGCAAACCAGGGGGCAGCTGCAACAAGACCAGCAACCCAGGGGGCAGCTGCAACAAGAGCAGCAAACCAGGGGGCAGCTGCAACAAGAGCAGCAAACCAGGGGGCAGCTGCAACAAGAGCAGCAACCCAGGGGGCAGCTGCAACAAGAGCAGCAACCAAGGGGGCAGCTGCAACAAGAGCAGCAACCCAGGGGGCAGCTGCAACAAGAGCAGCAACCCAGGGGGCAGCTGCAACAAGGGCAGCAACCCAGGGGGCAGCTGCAACAAGGGCAGCAACCCAGGGGGCAGCTGCAACAAGGGCAGCAACCAAGGGGGCAGCTGCAACAAGAGCAGCAACCCAGGGGGCAGCTGCAACAAGAGCAGCAAACCAGGGGGCAGCTGCAACAAGAGCAGCAACCCAGGGGGCAGCTGCAACAAGAGCAGCAACCAAGGGGGCAGCTGCAACAAGAGCAGCAACCAAGGGGGCAGCTGCAACAAGAGCAGCAACCCAGGGGGCAGCTGCAACAAGAGCAGCAACCCAGGGGGCAGCTGCAACAAGAGCAGCAACCCAGGGGGCAGCTGCAACAAGGGCAGCAACCCAGGGGGCAGCTGCAACAAGGGCAGCAACCCAGGGGGCAGCTGCAACAAGAGCAGCAACCCAGGGGGCAGCTGCAACAAGGGCAGCAACCAAGGGGGCAGCTGCAACAAGAGCAGCAACCCAGGGGGAAGCTGCAACAAGGGCAGCAACCAAGGGGGCAGCTGCAACAAGAGCAGCAACCCAGGGGGCAGCTGCAACAAGAGCAGCAAACCAGGGGGCAGTTGCAACAAGGGCAGCAAACCAGGGGGCAGCTGCAACAAGAGCAGCACACCAGGGGGCAGCTGCAACAAGAGCAGCAAACCAGGGGGCAACTGCAACAAGGGCAGCAACCAAGGGGGCAGCTGCAACAAGAGCAGCAAACCAGGGGGCAGCTGCAACAAGGGCAGCAACCCAGGGGGCAGCTGCAACAAGGGCAGCAACCAAGGGGGCAGCTGCAACAAGAGCAGCAACCGAGGGGGCAGCTGCAACAAGAGCAGCAAACCAGGGGGCAGCTGCAACAAGAGCAGCAACCCAGGGGGCAGCTACAACAAGAGCAGCAACCAAGGGGGCAGCTGCAACAAGAGCAGCAACCAAGGGGGCAGCTGCAACAAGAGCAGCAACCAAGGGGGCAGCTGCAACAAGAGCAGCAACCAAGGGGGCAGCTGCAACAAGAGCAGCAACCAAGGGGGCAGCTGCAACAAGAGCAGCAAACCAGGGGGCAGCTGCAACAAGAGCAGCAACCAAGGGGGCAGCTGCAACAAGGGCAGCAACCCAGGGGGCAGCTGCAACAAGAGCAGCAACCAAGGGGGCAGCTGCAACAAGAGCAGCAACCAAGGGGGCAGCTGCAACAAGGGCAGCAACCCAGGGGGCAGCTGCAACAAGAGCAGCAACCAAGGGGGCAGCTGCAACAAGAGCAGCAACCAAGGGGGCAGCTGCAACAAGAGCAGCAACCCAGGGGGCAGCTGCAACAAGAGCAGCAACCCAGCGTGTCTAAAACAATTCAAATGTTGACGTTTGCAGCAACTTCAAAATGTGACTTTTGGATAAACATAAACATGTAAAAAACGTTTGGATCTGAAGTCAAATTGGTTAAACCGTGAGATCTTGTTGGCTTACCATTTAAATTGCGGTTTAAGTTTTTGTCAACGATATAGTTTAAGTTCATAGAAAAGTTGATGTAAAACGTTGCTGCTTGAAACAAATTGCTACTTTTACCTTCATATTGGCTACACTAAAAATAATCTCAAACAATTCTCTACCAGTTGTTGTCTCCCATTAATTACTACACGCATGATATAGCCAGCTGGCAGAGAGGAAATCACTTTTGGATATGGAATATAGTTATTTCATCTGGAAGATATTAAATAATTATTGGAGTAATACTGGCAATTCGGAGAATATTAGGAGTCTGTTCATGAGTCAATTTATAATGGATGGTCAAATTAATGTAGGTTACAGTAGGATATGCTTACTGTACATAGGCCTCGGTATGGAATAGGTGTGTGTCTGCAGTACCATGAAAGGGTTAAGTCAAGCCAAGGCAGTGTGAGAGAAGTCGAACGCTGACATTTTTTCCATATTACGGCACACATGAGGAACAGATTTAAGTGAGTCCAGCTGTCTGGAGCGTCTCTCTGAAAGCGTCTCAAATGGCACCCTATTCACTATGTAGTGCATTACTTTTGACCAGGATCCATAGCACTACATAGGGTGCAATTTGGATCACGGACTCTCTCACTGGCAATAGGGGGCAAGAAACACATAGACTGAAAGGCAGTCTGAACTGGGCTGGAAGACACAGGAGAGAGAAGAGACAATGCGCTCTATCCCTAACCAGCTTTTATGAAAAATAATCTAGAGCTGAAAAGATAAGCCCAATAGACATAGAAGAGTAGAGTAAAGTAGATGGTTGTAAATGAGTGACTAATACTGTATTGAACTCCATAAACTTGCTAAATTACATCCATTTGTGATCCAATATTATGTGGGCGGTAGTGATAGCTGGTGAGGTTGTTAAGGGGGTTAGGATGAGTCATAAGGGCCTGTTCTCATTGGTTGTGTCACAGCAACTGTGCTGTCTTTTATAAAAGGTAGAAGGGAGGTTGCCATCAGGCTCCGCCTTCTTCGTCTGTACGCAAAACATCATGAGAGGGAAAGATGGCATCATCATTAATTTTAATATTGATGGGAATCTGAGAACCTGCTCTTTGCCTCCTCATATTCATTCTCTTTGATAACTCCTCCCCCTTTAAGTGGTTGCCTTGGTTTCTCCGCTCTCTTTTCATGTGTCTGGAATGTGTGTCTGTTCATTGGCTCACTTTTCATGGAGTGTTTTCCCCTCTATTTTTTACAATATGGAAAATGTTGTTGCCGTCTCAGCGACACATACCACAATAATATCCTTTCCTCAACTTCAACTATAACTGCAGTGCTGCTGACCCTTTAGGGAAAGACTCAGCCTTTAGGGAAAGGGGGGTACCTAGTCAGTTGTCCAACTGAATGTATCTTCTGCACAGGCACCTCTGATTCAGAGGGGTTGGGTTAAATGCAGAAGACACATTTCAGTTGCCATAATTGACATCCACGTCTTCACCACTCTGGGAACAGTTGGTTAAATGCTTTGCTCAGGGGCAGGACACCAAATGTTTACATTGTCAGCTCAGGGAATCGGTCTAGCAACCTTCCTGTTACTGGCCCAGCGCTCTAACAACTAGGCTACCTGCTGTCCCATATTTACTTCAGACAATGTTGGAATATGGTGAAAATGTACCTTCATGAAAAAAATAGAAAGCAGAGGGGTGTCTCAGGATCATCCCCTTTCAAAGTCTAATCTTTTCTCACTCCCCAACACACACTCACACACACGCAAGCATGCACACGCAAACACACCAAATCTGCTCCCCACCCCCACAGAGGGTCTCTTCTCTGCACCCAGATGTAAACAGCTGGAGAGGATGGGTCACCGTCAGGAGTTATGGAGGGGAGGTCAGAGATAAGAAAAAACAACAACAAGAAACCCCTGCATCAGCTCATGTTCCGTCACCCTTCTGTAACTTCCTGTTCACAACTGAAGGGTTCGTGGAGACCCTAAAATAAACTCCCTCATCTTGTGCTTTCTTCCTGCCTCTCTCTCTCTCTCTCTATTTCCCCCTCTTTCTTTTTCTCTCTCTCTTTCTCTTGGTTGAGCAACCAATCCCATCTAGAGTAAATTCTTCCTTTTCACTCAGATGTCATTTAATCAATTGTCCCACAGTCTAACAGCATGTCAAACTTTGCATGCATAATTAATGGCCTCAGAGAAGAAACTCTATTGTCTGTTGCGATCTGATTTCATTGGAATGGACCGGAGCACATCACCCTTCACTCCTATTCTACCACAAAGGAAACATTATAGAAAAGTCAAGTATAATTTGTGGCTTAGACTGGAAATACCACAGTTGAGAGAATTCTACTTCTTTTCCACCAGCTCCATCTGAAAGTGTTGAGAGTGATATCCAACATCACCACAAATTCACCAATTTATCCAATTAAAGGAATTCAGACATAGATTTGTTTGAACACAATCTATCTTATATGTATATTTTCGAACTATTATTAATGTTAAGAATCCCAGGTTTCCTGTTGCAGTCTGTGTGTATCCCTCCCCGAGGGGTGAGGATCCAGCCTCCTGCTGTATCCACCTACGTCCCAGGAAGAAAATGACTCCTCCAGGCCTCTCACTCTGTGTGAGTAGTTTTACAGACGGAGATGGGGGAAAGAAAATGACTCCTCCAGGCCTCTCTCTCTCTCTGTGTGAGTAGTTTTACAGACGGAGATGGGGGGAAAGAAAATGACTCCTTCAGGCCTCTCTCTCTGTGTGAGTAGTTTTACAGACGGAGATGGGGGGGAAAGAAAATGACTCCTCCAGGCCTCTCTCTCTCTCTGTGTGAGTAGTTTTACAGATGGAGATGGGGGAAAGAAAATGACTCCTCCAGGCCTCTCTCTCTCTCTGTGTGAGTAGTTTTACAGACGGAGATGGGGGAAAGAAAATGACTCCTCCAGGCCTCTCTCTCTCTGTGTGAGTAGTTTTACAGACGGAGATGGGGGGGAAAGAAAATGACTCCTCCAGGCCTCTCTCTCTCTGTGTGAGTAGTTTTACAGACGGAGATGGGGGAAAGAAAATGACTCCTCCAGGCCTCTCTCTCTCTCTGTGTGAGTAGTTTTACAGACGGAGATGGGGGAAAGAAAATGACTCCTCCAGGCCTCTCTCTCTCTGTGTGAGTAGTTTTACAGACGGAGATGGGGGAAAGAAAATAACTCCTCCAGGCCTCTCTCTCTCTGTGTGAGTAGTTTTACAGACGGAGATGGGGGAAAGAAAATGACTCCTCCAGGCCTCTCTCTCTCTCTGTGTGAGTAGTTTTACATACGGAGATGGGGGGAAAGAAAATGACTCCTCCAGGCCTCTCTCTCTCTGTGTGAGTAGTTTTACAGACGGAGATGGGGGAAAGAAAATGACTCCTCCAGGCCTCTCTCTCTCTGTGTGTGAGTAGTTTTACAGACGGAGATGGGGGAAAGAAAATGACTCCTCCAGGCCTCTCTCTCTCTCTGTGTGAGTAGTTTTACAGACGGAGATGGGGGAAAGAAAATGACTCCTCCAGGCCTCTCTCTCTCTGTGTGAGTAGTTTTACAGACTGAGATGGGGGGGAAAGAAAATGACTCCTCCAGGCCTCTCTCTCTCTGTGTGAGTAGTTTTACAGACGGAGATGGGGGAAAGAAAATGGACTCTCAAGAATGAGACATATGAACGGGAAAGACCCCTGGTAGTACCACTCACTCTGGAACAGGCACAGGTGTTTTGGGAAACCCAGATCTGTACTGATTGTATGATGAATTATTGTTATATTACTATGACATATGGAGTGTAGTTGGGTTAAGTTAACCATCTAAATTGGAATGCATCTGACCCTCCATTTCAGGGTTATGGGCTGAAACTAGAAGCTCCAACGTCTTCTACCAGTTTAAAATCAAACCCTCACCTGCTAGCTATATAAAACCTGTGAGGGCACTTGTTGAGGACACTCTGATTTTAAACATCTCTGAGCTTGTGATAAAGTTATCACTTAGACAGATCCAGTGCAGACTTGGGTAGTACCATGGAACCCCAAAAGGTTCTACCTGTAACCAAAAAGGGTTCTCCTATGGGGACAGTCGAAGAACCCTTTTGGAACCCTTTTTCTAATAGTGTATTGTTGTTAGCATTGCTACTGTTGTTAGCAAGTCGTTGTTAGCTTTTTTTTTAGCTACTGTACCTGTTTGATATTTTTATGAGAAATGCCTTGCACAGGTATGTTGGTGTCAAGATAGTGATAACCAAATGATTGGTAAACATACAGGGGCAGTTTCCTGGACAGAGATGAATCCTAGTCCTCGACTAAAAAACACAATCAATGGAGATTCCAGGAGTAATCTCTGTCCAGGAAACGGACCCACAGGGTACATAGCTGAAGCTCCTACCTAAACCGAGTATGGAAAAAATATATTTGACTCAGATAATATAATAATAATATATGCCATTTAGCAGACGCTTTTATCCAAAGCGACTTACAGTCATGTGTGCATACATTCTACGTATGGGTGGTCCCGGGAATCGAACCCACTACCCTGGCGTTACAAGCACCATGCTCTACCAACTGAGCTACAGAAGGACCAGATCAAATCTGTCCACATGTAATCCCAAACGTTGTCCTCCTCAGTCATTAGCTTTCATACACTGCGAAGTCACTGGATCACTTTGTAATTGTGACCCCATTTCTTTGATACAATAATCTTCTTCCATTGAAAATGTGCTGTTCCCAAAGACAAGCTTGGCATGTGTGGTTGTATCTGCATCTGTTTCAATAGAGGAGGAAGTTCAGCTCCCATCTGTCTGTCTCAGTTTGTCTTTACGCCTGCAGGTTCGTCTGAACGTTTTGGTTTCACAGTCAAGGATGTGATTCTTTATTTATCCTTCTCGTCTCTGTTCTCTGTCTCTGACTGGAGAGGAAGTGTAGAGGCATTCAAACAAAATCTTCAGGCCTAGAAAGAAAACGATGTACTATAGTGTTTAAAAACACGTTCAAGCGTCAACAATGCCTTTTAAAAGTCAAGATGTAATGCACAGTTTATTTGTATAAGGAGGTGTATATAAGTTTAGATCTGTAAAAGAGGCCTGACCTATAGGGCTGGAAGAAAAACTGTGTGGGGCATAAAATAAATGTTAGTAATGCTTTTTCAATTTCAGTGTTTTACTATGCTGTTAATGCTGTTTAAGGATTGCTGTACGTAGTCTATGAGTATCAGAGTCTCTGAAGAGTCTCTGAAGTGAAGTCTGTGAGGAGTTTACCACCAGTGTCTGCTCTGCTGCTCTGTCATTTTTTCCAGCCTGTAAGCCAGATGGAAGAGGAGGATTTGTGTTGAGGGTTGAAGCTGTGGGTGCATGTAGGGTTACTGCTATCATTTGTCTCATACACACTCTTTATTTCTCTTTATTTTCTCTTTTTCTTTTCTTTTCTTTTCTTTCCTCCCTCCCTCCCTCCCTCCCTCCCTCCCTCCCTCCCTCCCTCCCTCCCTCCCTCCCTCCCTCCCTCCCTCCCTCCCTCCCTCCCTCTCTCGCTCTCTCCCTCTCTTGCTCTATCCTCTCTGTCATTGATTTCCTTGGTCTCTTTCTCACCCTATAAATATAGCATTTAACTTTTTTAAAGATGCTAATTGAATATCATAACCATCTATCCTCTTCTCTCCGTTTCCGTTGTCTTTCTTCTTTCCCTACTGCTCAACGTGTCTGAATCTTTCGCTTTTGGAGAGCCAGTCCAAATGTTAGAGTTTGGCTTCCAGAGAAAAACAACCTACAGGGCCAAGGCTAGCAGAGGGAGGAAAAAGATTGAATGAGGCCCTGGCAGCGGAGTCTGTTACCCCCTCTGCACTGTATAGTTTGAGGTGCAGATTGAAGACTAAACTCTGTTGCACTTAATAAGAGTATATGGTGCTTTGTTTCAAGGCAGAAACACGTGGCATGCTTGGGTACCATCCATTTATAGCATGTGTGGGAAGAGAAGAAGAGAAGGAGAGCTGCTGCTTTTCCTTCTAAATAACATGGGATTGGGCCAATCAGATATGGGGCCTGTAGTCCCTCCCCTCTTGGGTTTGAGAGGAAACAAATGGTGAGCTAATTACAGCATCCCCAAATAAATAATCCCCAAATAAAAAGTACAGCAACTTTTGGTCTCTTTTACCATTTAAATGTCCTTGCTTGGGATCTGTGGCACAACAGGACAGCAGTCCTTGCTTGATGGGATAGTTCAGATAAATACATTTTGTCAAATATGTGAGTTCAAAGCGGGATGCTCTCAGCTGTAAGGACATTTCATTTGGCGACTTTGGGTCTTTTGAGCGTCATGCTACACTGTTAAAATGTCAGCCACCAGTGCTGGCCATAACCCTGTATAGGCCACCAAAGCGCTGCCACACTTTCTTTACTGATTTATCTGAACTATTCAAAAATCATTGTGTTGGGTGATTTTAATATTCATGTTGACAAAGAGACTGACTCCAATGTCACTGAAGTGGACTCTTTTGAGCTCTATGGACTTTATCCAACATGTTACTAGGCCCACCCATAACCACAGCACTAATCTGGACCTTGTTATAACCAAGGGGCTTTTTATTGACATATCCTCTATTGTTGATGTTGCTTTATCAGATTTTTTACTACCTTCTTGCCCATAGCAAAGGTAATACTGAACGCATTATAAAGAAACACTATCTTACATGAAGTTGCTACAGATTTTGTTGAGAGTATGAACAATACTGCACCACCTATTCTGCCTTCCCCTTGTGATGATCAACTGCAGAGATAGTCTGCAGAGTTCTGTCATGCTCTGTTCTGTTCTGAACTAAGAACAGATATAGCCCTTGGTTCCCTCCAGACTTGACTGCCCTTGATCAGCACAAAAACATCCTGTGGCATACTGCATTAGCATCGAATAGCCCCCGCGATAAGCAACTTCTCAGGGAAGTTAGGAACCAGTATACACAGTCAGTTAGGAAAGCTAAGGCTAGCTTTTTCAAACAGAAATTTGAATCCTGTAGCACAACCTCTAAAAAGTTTTGGGACATTGTAAAGTCCATGGAGAATAAGAGCACCTCCTCCCAGCTGCCCACTGCACTGAGGCTAGGAAACACTGTCACCACCGATAAATCTCAGATAATTGATCATTTCAATAAGCATTTTTCTATGGCTGGCCATGCTTTCCACCTGGCTACCCCTACCCCAGCCAACAGGTCTGCACCCCCCACAGTAACTTGCCCATGACCCCCCCTGCTTCTCCTTCACCCAAATCCAGATAGCCGATGTTCTGAAAGAGCTGCAAAACCTGGATCCCTACAAATAAACTGGGCTAGACAATCTGGACCCTCTCTTTCCAAAATTATCCGCCACAATTGTTGCAACCCCTATTACGAGCCTGTTCAACCTCTCTTTCGTATCGTCTGAGATCCCTAAAGATTGTAATGCTGCCGCGGTCATCCCCCTCTTCATAGGGGGAGATACTCTCGACCCAAACTGTTACAGACTTATATCTATCCTGCCCTGCCTTTCTAAACATATCGACCACCATTTCAAATCACACCGTACCTTCTCCGCTATGCAATCTGGTTTCTGAGCTGGTCATGGGTGAACCTCAGCCACACTCAAGGTACAAAACGATATCATAACCGCCATCGATAAAAGACATTACTGTGCAGCCGTCTTCATCGACCTGGCCAAGGCTTTCGACTCTGTCAATTACCGCATTCTTATCGGCACACTCAATAGCCTAGGTTTCTCAATTGACTGCCTCGCCTCGTTCACCAACTACTTCTCAGATAGAGTCCAGTGTGTCAAATCAGAGGGCCTGTTATCCGGACCTCTGGCAGTCTCTATGGGGGTGCAACAGGGTTCAATTCTCGGGCCGACTCTTTTCACTGTATCACAGTGAAATCACACACACTACCAGCAATGATGTCGCTCTTGCTGCTGGTGATTCTCTGATCCACCTCTACGCAGACGACACCCTTCTGTATACTTATGGCCCTTCTTTGGACACTGTGTTAACTAACCTCCAGACAAGCTTCAATGCCATACAACTCTCCTTCCGTGGCCTCCAACTGCTCTTAAATGCAAGTAAAACTAAATGCATGCTCTTCAACCAATCGCTGCCTGCACCGGCCTGCCCGACTAGCATCACTACTCTGGAAGTTTCTGACTTAGAATATGTGGACAACTACAAATACCTAAGTGTCTGGTTAGACTGTAAACTCTCCTTCCAGACTCAAATCAAGCATCTCCAATCCAAAAATACATCTAGAATTGGCTTCCTATTTTGCAAAAAAGCAGGTATATTTCACTGATCATCCCCAAAGCCAACTCCTCGTTTGGCCGCCTTTACTTCCAGTTCTCTGCTGCCAATGACTGGAACGAATTGCAAAAATCACTGAAGCTGGAGACTCATATCTCCCTCACTAACTTTAAGCATGAGCTGTCAGATAAGCTTACTGATCATTTCACCTGTACACAGCCCATCTGTAAATAGCCCACCCAACTACCTCATCCCCATATTGTTATTTCTTTTTGGTCTTTTGCACCCCAGTATCTCTACTTGCACATCAAATCAAATCCAATTTATTTATACACCTGCATTGCTTGATGTTTGGGGTTTTAGGCTGGGTTTCTGTACAGCACTTTGAGATATAAGGCTGATGTAAGAAGCGCTATATAAATACATTTGATTTTATTTTATTTGATTTGATTTATAAAGCCGTTCTTACATCAGCTGATATCTAAAAGTGCTGTACAGAAACTCAGCCTAAAACCCCAAACAGCAAGCAATGCAGGTGTAGAAGCACGGTGGCTAGGAAAAACTCCCTAGAAAGGCCAAAACCTAGGAAGAAACCTAGAGAGGAACCGCGCTGTGAGGGGTGGCCAGTCCTCTTCTGGCTGTGCCGGGTGGAGATTATAACAGAACATGGCCAAGACGTTCAAATGTTCATAGAAGACCAGCAGTGTCAAATAATAATAATCACAGTGGTTGTCGAGGGTGCGACAGGTCAGAAGTAAATGTCAGTTGGCTTTTCATAGCCGATCATTCAGAGTTTCTCTACCGCTCCTGATGTCTCTAGAGAGTTGAAAACAGCAGGTCTGGGACAGGTAGCACGTCCGGTGAACAGCTCAGGGTTCCATAGCCGCAAGCAGAACAGTTGAAACTGGAGCAGCAGCCCGGCCAGGTGGACTGGAGACAGCAAGGAGTCATCAGGCCAGGTAGTCATCATCATCATCTGCATCTGCACATCTATCACTCCAGTGTTAATGCTAAATTGTCATTATTTCGCCACTATGGCCTATGTATTGCATTACCTCCATAATCTTACTACATTTGCACACACGGTATATACATTTTTCTATTGTGTTATTGACTGTACGTTTGTTTATACCATGTGTTGTTCTAAGTTGTTTTTGTCGCACTGCTTTGCTTTATCTTGGCCAGATCGCAGTTGTAAATGTGAACTTGTTCTCAGCTGGACTACCTGGCTAAATAAAGGTTAAATAAAAATAATAATAAAATAAACATTTTTAGATGATAACTTTAATAGAAAATGAAGGGCCTTGATGCCATAGTTCCAGTAATGTTGAAAAAGGCCACATCCAAACAGAGAGGCCATTGGATGGGTGAGGTAACTAATCAATTAAAGAGAAAATGCAGAAAGGCAGAGCGGAATTGGAGAAAGTAAAATTTGCAGGTCTATTATGATATTCTGGGAAAGCAACTTGGCATATACAGTATATACATATACAGTACAGTACTCAGACCCCTTCACTTTTTACACATTTCTAAAATGGATTAAATAGTTTTTCCCCCTCATCAATCTACACACAATACCCCATAATGACAAAGAAAAAACAGGTTTTTAGACATTTTAGCAAATGTATTAAAAATAAAAAACTGAAATATCACAATTACATAAGTATTCATACACATGACTCAGTGCTTTGTTGAAGCACCTTTGGCAGAGATTCCAGCCTTGGGTCTTATTGGGTAGGATGTTACAAGCTTGGCACACCTGTATTTGGAGATCAGGTTTTCATCAAGGATCTCTCTGTACTTTGCTCCGTTCATCTTTCTCTCGATCCTGAGTAGTCTCCCAGTGCCTGCCGCTGAAAAACATCCCCACAGCATGCCGCCACCACCATGCTTCACCGTAGGGATGGTGCCAGTTTTCCTCCAGGCGTGATGCTTGACATTCAGGCCAAAGAGTTCAATCTTGGTTCATCAGACCAGAGAATCTTGTTGAGGTGCCTTTTGGCAAATTCCAAGCGAGCTGTCAAATGCCTTTGACTCAGGAGTGGCTTTCGTCTGGCCACTCTACCATAAATGCCTGATTGGTGGAGTTGTCCTTCTTGAATGTTCTCCCATCTCCACAGAGGAACTTTGGAGCTCTGTCAGAATGGCCATTGGGTTCTTGGTCACCTCTCTGACCAAGAACCTTTTCCCCCGATTGCTTAGTTTGGCCAGGCGGCCAAGTCCAGGAAGAGTCTTGGTGGTTCCAAACTTCTTCCACTGTGTTATTGGGGACCTTCAATGCTGCAGAAATGTTTTGGTACCCTTCCCCAGATCTGTGCCTCGACACAATTCTGTCTCTGAGCTCTAGGACAATTCTTTTGACCTCATGGTTTGGTTTTTGCTCTGACAGGCACTGTCAACTGCGGGACCTTATATAGACAGGTGTGTGCCTTTCCAAATCATGTCCAATCAATTGAATTTACCACAGATGGACTCCAGTCAAGTTGTAGAAACATCTCAAGGATGATCAATGGAAACAGGATGCACCTGAGCTCAATTTCGAGTCTCATAGCAAAGCTTCTGAATACTTATGTAAATAAGGTATTGATGTTTTTTATTTTGTGTGGGGACTGAATACTTTCCGTATGCACTGAATAACGCGGCAATTAGAAATGCCAGACGGGCTCATTTTTCTAACTTGATCACTATTATTCCAAATAATTCGAGAGTGCTCTTCACAACCATTGATGGTCTGATAAATCCTACCAGCAAAAACCTATGTGAAATTTCCTCCACTTCTGAATCTGATGAGTTTGCGGCATATTTCAGAGATAAGATTAGGCTGGAACATTAGGCTGGAAATCAGTCAAGCAAGACCTGATGAGAAGTTTGATGATTGTGTGCCCTAGCTTACCACGCAAAGGCACTATGGATTTATGTTCCCTGGTTGACACAGACATGCTCAGGAAAGTAATATCACAATTTAAGCCTTCTGCCTGCCTTCTCGATCCTATCCCCACCACCTTCTTCAAAACAGTTTTTAATTCCATATCTGAAGAAGTGCAAGCTATTGTTAATCACTCCCTGTTCACAGACACTTTCCCCACTGCACTAAAAACTGCTATGGTGAAACCCCTTCTGAAGAAAAATTATCTAGATTCCCACCACAGCACAGACACCCTTAGTTAAGATGATAAAGGATCTTAGAGCCAACACAGATGCCAAACAGCTCTCTGTCCTTGTACTCTTAGATTTAAGTGCTGCATTCGACACTGTTGACCATGATGTCCTTCTGGACAGACTGGAGAGGTAGATTTACCTCTCCAGTCCAGTTCTAAATAGGTTCAGGATCTTTAAAAAAATATATATATTTCACCTTTATTTAACCAGGTAGGCTAGTTGAGAACAAGTTCTCATTTGCAACTGCGACCTGGCTAAGATAAAGCAAAGCAGTGTGACACAGACAACAACACAGAGTTACACATGGAGTAAACAATAAACAAGCCAATAACACAATAAACAAATCAATGACACAGTAGAAAAAAGAAAGTCTATATACAGTGTGTGCAAAACACATGAGGAGGTAGGCAATAAATAGGCCATAGGAGCGAATAATTACAATTTAACAAATTAACACTGGAGTGATAAATGAGCAGATGATGATGTGCAAGTAGAGATACTGGTGTGCAAAAGAGCAGAAAAGTAAATAAAATAAAAACAGTATGGGGATGAGGTAGGTAAATTGGGTGGGCTATTTACAGATGGACTATGTACAACTGCAGCAATCGGTTAGCTGCTCAGATAGTTGATGTTTAAAGTTGGCGAGGGAAATAAAAGTCTCCAACTTCAGCGATTTTTGCAATTCGTTCCAGTCACTGGCAGCAGAGAACTGGAAAGAAAGGCGGCCAAATGAGGTGTTGGCTTTGGGGATGATCAGTGAGATACACCTGCTGGAACGTGTGCTACGGGTGGGTGTTGTTATTGTGACCAGTGAGCTGAGATAAGGCGGAGATTTACCTAGCATAGACTTATAGATGACCTGGAGCCAGTGAGTCTGGCGACAAATATGTAGTGAGGGCCAGCCGACTAGAGCATACAGGTCACAGTGGTGGGTGGTATAAGGTGATTTGGTAACAAAACGGATGGCACTGTGATGGACTGCATCCAGTTTGCTGAGTAGAGTGTTGGAAGCTTTTTTGTAGATGACATCGCCGAAGTCGAGGATCGGTAGCATAGTTAGTTTTACTAGGCTAAATTTAACCAGTCTAGAGGTTTTTGTCACCCTTGGAAAATACATATCACGTGGCAGTTCAATTTTGGGACCGGTACTTTCAGTTTATATATGTTACCCCTTGGCAGAGTTATCAGAAAGCACAGCATTGATTTCCACTGCTACGTAGACGACACACAAACTTATAGGCTGACCACACCGCTCGCCTCTTGTGCACGAGCGTTGCAAAATATATTTAGAAATCTATGTTATTCAATTATTGCACCCACACTGCTCCTGCACACCAACAATTGTCTGCGTTGCCAAGGGCTAAAATAGAAATCAGTTATATTTCTGATGCAGATCGCGCTGCAAGTCTTGCCTCTCCCATCTCCTCATTTGTTTATTGAAACAGGTACCCACTTGCCATCTCCTCATTGGTTATAACCACATGGGTGACTGAAAGACAAACGAGGTCAGTGTCGGTAATGCACCTAATTTAGGAAAGTTGCCAATCGCAATATAAAGTCAAGAGAAAAAAAAGCCTAGAAGGAGAAGAGATGACTAGAAACGATTCGGTTGACCGTTTTATGTGTGGATTAATTGGCGGAGTAGAGGACCTTGTGCATTTCAGGTAAAATAACAACTCAATGTTTATATCCCAGGACAAATTAGCTAGCAACAGCAAGCTAGCTAAATAGGACAAATTAGCTAGCAAGTGCAAGCTAACTAGCTAAATTGCCATAAATGTTTAATGCTTTTCGACCTGTCCCCAAATGAATATAATTGGTTTGTTTTGATATTTTAACCTGCGTGTCGTGATCGCGTTTGTTGTGGTGGGACAAAATACATTTATGCATGAGGGCTCGCAGCCGTGGTACATTTCTGTGTCAACAGAGGATTTTAGCTCCCCTAATAAATGATTAGACTGTATTAGTGATTTAAACACTTGGATGGCTTAAAACTTCCTCCAGCTAAATCAAGACAACACCGAAGTACTTATTGTTGGAGCCAAAGGACAGAGAGAGAATCTAGCCACACATTGAATTCACAGGCAAAAAATATAAAACACCAGGTAAAAACCTTAGATGTTATTTTAGATTCTGAACAAAATTTTGAATCACACATTAGGAATGTGACAAAAACAGCTTTATACCCCGAGGAACATTGCCAAGGTGTGGCCGTTTCTCTCTCAGGCTTATACAGAGAGACTGCTTTTATTACAAGCCTGCACGCCTGCTTTTATTACAAGCAGGCTTGACTACTGTAATGTTCTCCTGTCTGGTCTACCCAAGAAAGCCATTGGACAATTGCAAAACATATAGAATGCTGCGGCGCGCGTACTGACCAAGACCAGGCGGAGAGCACAGATTACACGCTTTGAAGGGGTTTGCACTGGCTGTTTTAGAATTACATGTAGAATTACTTCTATTACTTCTACTTCTATTGGTTTTTAAATCAATCCACGATTGTGCACCCCAATACATGTCAGATATGCTTTTAAGTTATGTACCCAGTAGGTCCCTCAGGTCCTCTGGCACTGTCCTTTTAACTATCCCAAAGCCTAGGACCAAGATGCATGGAGAGGCAGCCTTTAGTTACTATGACCCCAGCCTTTGGAATAGCCTGTCAGAGAACTCGTCGGTGCCGAAACTGTGGACATTTTTTAAATAGATCTTAAAACATATTTTTTGTTTTGCTTTTCCTTAGGTTGCTTTTAAATTGTTCAATTTGTGTAATTCTTTTGTTTTTATCTTATGTTTGTTGTGTAGTAAATATTTCAGCTTTTATTTTCATTGTTTTTTTTCCTTTAAAGCACATTGTGTTGCACTCCATGTCTGAAATGTGTCTGAATAAATAAAGCTTGATTAGATTTGATTTGATGCCCTGGTATGTATTCACCGGTGTTACCATCTAGTCTTATTGTCTTACAAAACAATTTACAATATAAGATCTATGCAATATTGTACAATATATTATTTTAGGGTTAGGGGTTTGGGTTAGGGTTTGGGTTAGGGTTAGGGTTAGGGTTAGGGTTAGGGTTAGGGTTTGGGTTAGGATTAGGATTAAGGTTTGGGTTAGGATTAGGGATTTGGGTTAGGGGTTTGGGTTAGGGTTAGGGTTTGGGTTAGGATTATGGGTTAGGATGAGGGGTTTGGGTTAGGATTAGGGGTTTGGGTTAGGATTAGGGGTTTGGGTTAGGGTTTGGGTTTGGGTTAGGATTAGGGGTTTGGGTTAGGATTAGGGGTTTGGGTTAGGGTTAGGGGTTTGGGTTAGGGTTAGGGTTAGGGTTTGGGTTAGGATTAGGGGTTTGGGTTAGGATTAGGAGTTTGGGTTAGGATTAGGGGTTTGGGTTAGAATTAGGGGTTTGGGTTAGGGTTAGGGTTTGGGTTAGGATTAGGGGTTTGGGTTAGGATTAGGGTTTGGGTTAGGATTAGGGATTTGGGTTAGGGTTAGGGTTTGGGTTAGGATTAGGGATTTGGGTTAGGGTTAGGGTTAGGGGTTTGGGTTAGGGTTAGGGGTTTGCGTTAGGGTTAGGGGTTTGGGGTTTGGGTAAGGGTTAGGGGTTTGGATTAGGGTTAGGGGTTATCGTTAGGGTTAGGGGTTATCAGTTAGGGTTAGGGGTTTGGGTTAGGGGTTATCAGTTAGGATTAGGGGTTATCAATTAGGGTTAGGGGTTTGGGTTAGGGTTAGGGGCTATCAGTTAGTATTAGGGGTTAAGGATAGAGGTTATCGGTTAGGGGTTTGGGTTAGGGGTTATTGGTTAGGGATTAGGGTTAGGGTTTATCGGTAAGGGTTAGGGTTAGGGATGGGGCTTTGGGTTAGGATTAGGGGTTTGGGTTAGGATTAGGGGTTTGGGTTAGGGTTAGGGGTTTGGGTTAGGGTTAGGGTTAGGGTTAGGGTTAGGGTTTGGGTTAGGATTAGGGGTTTGGGTTAGGATTAGGATTAGGAGTTTGGGTTAGGATTAGGGGTTTGGGTTAGAATTAGGGGTTTGGGTTAGGTTTAGGGTTTAGGTTAGGATTAGGGGTTTGGGTTAGGATTAGGGTTTGGGTTAGGATTAGGGATTTGGGTTAGGGTTAGGGTTTGGGTTAGGATTAGGGATTTGGGTTAGGGTTAGGGGTTTGGGTTAGGGTTAGGGGTTTGCGTTAGGGTTAGGGGTCTGGGGTTTGGGTAAGGGTTAGGGGATTGGATTAGGGTTAGGGGTTATCAGTTAGGGTTAGGGGTTTGGGTTAGGGGTTATCAGTTAGGATTAGGGGTTTGGGGTTATCAGTTAGGATTAGGGGTTAAGGATAGGGGTTATCGGTTAGGGGTTTGGGTTAGGGGTTTTTGGTTAGGGATTAGGGTTAGGGTTTATCGGTAAGGGTTAGGGTTAGGGATATGGGTTAGGGTTAGGAGTTGTTGGTTGGGGTTAGGGGTTAGGGTTAGGGTTTATCGGTAAGGATTAAGGGTTAGGGTTAGGGATAAGGGTTTTTGGTTAGGATTAGGGGTTAGGGTTAGGGGTTATTGGTTAGGGGTTAGGGGTTATCGGTAAGGGTTAGGGTTAGGGATAAGGGTTATCGGTTAGGATTAGGGTTAGGGTTAGGGGTTGTTGGTTAGGGTTAGGGGTTAGGGTTAGGGGTTATCGGTAAGGATTAAGGGTTAGGGATAAGGGTTATCAGTTAGGGTTAGGGGTTATTGGTTAGGGTTAGTGTTATATTACAGGTTTATGGCCTGGGCAAATGTATAGACAGGGGTAATTTATTTAGAAATGAGTGGTTGCCCAGGGATGTCTTTGTGTATAACTTGGCAGAGATGCCATAGCCCCTTGGTAGCTTGTGGTTTACAGGTAAGTGCCGCTGGCTGCTGGCTGCTGGCTGCTGGCTGCTGGCTGCTGGTTGCTGGCTGCTGGCTCCTGGCTGCCGGCTGCTGGCTCCTGGCTCCTGGCTCCTGGCTGCTGGCTCCTGGCTGCTGGCTGCTGTGCTGACTGACATGATGGATTGCACTCGACTCAAAATAGACGTTGCCCGATATAAACAATTAAATCGCCAAGATTTTCTAGCTTTTGGTTGTATGTAATATAATAGAATATAATAGATAAATAAATAACTTCATTTTCCCAGAGGGCATTGGTGTATACAGTGCATTTGGAAAGTATTCAGACTGCTGGACTTTTTCCACATTTTGTTACGTTAAAGCCTTATTCTGGATGAAATGCCTTTCCCCCTCATCAATCTACACCCAATACCCCATGAGTGAAACTATAAATACCTTATTTACTAGCATTCAGGCCCTTTGCTATGAGACATGAAATTGAGCTCAGGTGCATCCTGTTTCCATTGATCATCCTTGAGATGTTTCTAAAACTTGATTTGATTCCATCTGTGGTAAATTCAATTGATCGGGCATGATGTGGAAAGGCACACACCTGTCTATATAAGGTCCCACAGTTGACATTGCATGTCAGAGCAAAACCAAGCCATGGGGTCGAAGGAATTGTTTCTAGAGGGAAGGGTACTAAAAAATGTCTGCAGCATTGAGGGTCCACAAGAACACAGTGGCCTCCATCATTCTTAAATGGAAGAAGTTCGGAACCACCAAGACTCTTCCTAGAGCCTGGCCACACTGAGCAATCGGGGAGAAGGGCTTTGGTCAGGGAGGTGACCAAGAATCCGATGGTCACTCTGATAGAGCTCCAGAGTTCCTATTTGGAGATGGGAGAACCTTCCAGAAGGACAACCATCTCTGCAGAACTCCACCAATCAGGCCTTTATGGTAGAGTGGCCAGACTGAGGCACATGACAGCCCGCTTGGAGTTTGCCAACAGGCGCCTAAAGACTCTCAGACCACGAGAAACAAGATTCTATGGTCTGATGAACCAAGATCGAACTCTTTGGCCTGAATGCCAAGCGTCACATCTGGAGGAAACCTTGGCAACATCCCTACTGTGAAGCATGGTGGTGGCAGCATCATGTTGTGGGGATGTTTTTCAGCTGCAGCAACTAGGAGACCAGTCAGGATCGAGGGAAAGATGAACAGAGCAATGTACAGATAGATCCTTGGTGAAAACCTGCTCCAGAGCGCTCAGGATCTCAGACTGGGGCAAAGGTTCACCTTCCAACAGGACAACGACACTAAGCACACAGCCAAGACAACACATGAGTGGCGTCAGGACAAGTCTCTGAATGGCCAAGCCAGAGCCTGGACTTGAACCCGATCAAACATCTTTAGAGAGACCTGAAAAGAAAGGTGCAGCGATACTCCCCATTCAACCTGACAGAGCTTGAGAGGATCTGCAGAGAAGAATGGGATAAAAAATTGTGCCAAGCTTGTAGCTCCATACCCAAGAAGACTCAATGCTGTAATCGCTGCCAAAGGTGCTTCAACAAAGTATTGAGTAAAGGGTCTGAATATTTATGTAAATGTGATATTTCAGTTTTTTAAATGTATTCTAAAAACCTGCTTTTGCTTTGTCATAATTAGGTATTGTCTGTAGCTTGAGGGAAAAAACAATTTAATACATTTTAGAATAAATCTGTAATGGAACAAAATGTGGAAAAAGTCAAGGGGTCTGAATACTTTCCCAAGGCACTGTATGTTAGGATAGCTTTATTTTCCCATTTTGGTCATGGCATAGGTTTACAGGTTTCTCATCCTAACGTGATCGGAAAAGAAAGTAGCCATACAGGACTAGCCATGTTCATTAAGTGGTCTAATCATTGTTGTCTTACAGTAATAGTGGAACAGTATGGGGCACCATGGTGAGGCTAGGTTGGTGTAATTAGCTAATTGCTCCAACTTGATGTATGTTTTCCTCTGTAACCAGCCACTCCAGTAAGTTCACACACTGCTACTCCGCATGACTCAACGGCCTGCTACAAATGCTTTATTTTTCATGTCTACCCCTCAGAGTCCACCAAACAATCCACATTTCACTATTACCTATGTGAAAAGTCACTTTTTTTCTGGCTATAGGAAATAGCCAGTGTTACAGGTACATTTTGGACAATCATTTGTGTACTCACATGCAGTCTCAACTGAATTCTGCGTACCGTGACAATATGTACAGGTATAGATGTGTGTGTGTTGTATTGGTATTTACAAAACTGTTGTGCTTCTCCATGATTGACCAGTGTTCATCATGTTATCCAGTGTGAGGGGTGGGAGACCCCATGGATTTGCCTGTAAATTCTGACCTAGTTGAAGATCAGGAGTCCTAAGCTCCCTCCCGGGACCCTAAACACACCTCCCACCGCATCTGGAACACATTATACCATGTAGAACCATGTGGTTGGCACATTGAGTCTTAAATAGGTGTGTGTGTGTGTGTGTGTGTGTGTGTGTGTGTGTGTGTGTGTGTGTGTGTGTGTGTGTGTGTGTGTGTGTGTGTGTGTGTGTGTGTGTGTGTGTGTGTGTGTGTGTGTGTGTGTGTGTGTGTGTGTGTGTGGAGCTGCTTTTACCACATTTTAGTCATTTGCAGAGCGAGCACCCCTCTGTAGGCACAGTGTTTGGACTTATCTGGTGATATCATCACCTGTGGTTGTCATGGTCTTCTTGATGTCTTCTAAGGCTGTGTGATACATTACTAATAATCACTTGTCAGACTGGCTGCCTGGAGGCACTGAGGAGGTTTCTAACTGAGATAATGTCTGGATTTTGTTTAATCGCTAGCCCTTAGCCCCCAGTCCCTAGCCCCCAGTTCCAGTTCCAAGCCCCCAGTCCCCAGCCCCCAGTTCCTTGCCCCCAGTTCCTAGCCCCCAGTTCAAAGCCCCCAGTCCCTAGCCCCCAGTCCCTAGCCCCCAGTTCCTAGCCCCCAGTCCCAGTTCCAAGCCCCCAGTACCAAGCCCCCAGTTCCTAGCCCCCAGTCCCAGTTCCAAGCCCCCAGTTCCAAGCCCCCAGTCCCAGTTCCAAGCCCCCAGTTCCTAGCCCCCAGTCCCAGTTCCAAGCCCCCAGTTCCAAGCCCCCAGTTCCAAGCCCCTAGTCTCTAGCCCCCAGTCCCTAGCCCCCAGCCCCTAGCCCCCAGTACCTAGCTCTTAGCCCTCATGTAGATCTGAAAGGATTGGATACGTTTAAGCAATAAGGCAATTGCCTCACCTTGCTTTGTGATTGGCTGGGTGGAATCTATGTTGATTTCACCTATCCAATAATATCAGATCTACAAGAGTCTCTAAGGAGTAGGCTAGGTGGTCGGTTTGGAAGTGGGAGACCTCTATACTTGAATAGACTAGCATGGATTAAAGACTATGAGGAGCGCTTCCCTTCTCTCTGCTGACCTTCCCTTTTGGTTACATTTGGAGGTTTGGCTAGTGATGCCAGGAATTCCACTGGAGAATTGCAGACGGATTTATTTTTTCCTCCAGTTTCCTTTGTCTAGTCCCTCCTCTCTCCCTCCCCCTCTCCCTCTCTCTTTCGTTCTCCATCTGGGTGCTCCGTGGAAAATCACGGTCATTGTAAATGTGAGCTGCATGCAGCTCTAGCCTCTGTCTCCATTCATCTCACCATGCTCAGGCTAGCAGAGAGACCTGCATTGGGGGGAAAGTCAGCCAACCACCGAACCGGGACTTGTTCAATCTCAAAATGCATTTACTCCCTGTCACACCTATACCAACCCTACTAGCCTACCAGCCAGTTTGCCACCAAAGCAGCACCAACATTGATTTTAATTTGCTTTACGACATCTCACTTCACTCCAAATTGGATTGGTAGCATGGAGAAAGGAAAAGTGCCACACAGCCTGAGGTTGACATGGCCATCCATGAACATGTTGTGAAGAACATCCCCAGCGTGGTGTAGCTCAGCAACCAGACCAGGGCGGTGTCCCAAATGGCACCATATTCCCTATATAGTGCACTACTTTTGGTCAAAAGTATCGCACTATGTAGGGAATAGGGTGTCATTTGTGACAAAACCTATAAAGCAGTTTAATAAAAGGTTGAAGAAGTGTTGGCACCTCTATATCTGAATGACACTGTCCATCACCCCTTTCCCTTTGTGTCGGCTGTGTAGGAAAGGAAGGGAGGTGGGGTGGATGAGAACTGGAAACGTGATGGAAAGAGGAGAAGAGGTAGATAGGGGTTAGAGCAACTAGTCCTGCCCATGACATAGCTTCAGCATGAGTTCATGCTTTCTGGCTGCCGTCCAAAGTGAAACTGTGGCTGCATCTGGTTAAAATCTCCTGCTCTCTTTCTCCTCCTCTCCGCTCTCTCTCACCAACAAAGACAAACAGAGACAATATCAATTGCAACAGATGTGACGTGGAAACAGAGGGATTCATTTGCACAAAAAAAGACTTGCCATCTTAATGTTGAGGCTTGTGGAAATAACACATGTAATCAACAGTTGTTGTCATTATTCCTGAGTAATGAACGTTAAAGGACTTTTCTGCTAGTCTGTCTATTTTGTTCTTACAGGCACATTTCTAGTCCATGTTGAAATGAAGAAAAAGGGTATGAGCGCTGTCTTCCGACTGCAGTCATTCTCAAACCCCTGAATTCCTCTAAACGCTCTCTAACTCATGCTGCTAAATAAGTGTTTTCATAAACAAGACTTTCAATATGTGAAAGTGCATGCTTTCTTAAATATCTCTCTCTCATACCAAATCAAAGAGTAGGACTCATTCTTCCCAGATTTAGGGTGTGTCCTTCGAACTTCACCAAGTTTTGGATTGTTGACCACATGGATTTGGAAGCAGTCACAATGCAGAGGCGGAGCTTGTGTTTGCAGAGGCGGAGCTTGTGTTAAATGTATGTTATTTTCCACTTTTCCTTTTCCCTCTGAATCAGAAACCTTGGTGAATTTATGTTTCTTCCACGTGTGCATTACTGTACACTGTAGGAGGGGTAAAATACTGCAATTTGTCTCACCAGACCAAGATTAACTCCTGCCTAACTCA
This sequence comes from Oncorhynchus keta, assembly GCF_023373465.1. Classification (NCBI taxonomy): domain Eukaryota; kingdom Metazoa; phylum Chordata; class Actinopteri; order Salmoniformes; family Salmonidae; genus Oncorhynchus; species Oncorhynchus keta. The sequence continues at coordinate 19,219,107 of NC_068439.1, forward strand.
ACCTGCTGTTAATGAAGTAATGAACATTTAGTTTTAATGAAGGGGTGCTGAAGACATCTTGATGGCAAATATGATTATCAAAATCGAAAACCCTGGGTTCTATCTATCATTGTTTCTCATATTCACATTGGGATAAATCTGTTATCCTTATACTTGCCTGCGTTCAGAGGAAACACAGTGTTCGCTTTTGTTGGATCTTACTACGATACGGCCATAAGGAAGAAGAGAGTTAGAAGTTGGATGGTAACCTACGGCAACACAGCTGGCATGATAATAAATTATGTATCTGTGTCAACATGTGATTGAGGGGGATGAAGACTGAGATACTGAGAGCACAACACTCATTTTCTATCAAACTGTAATCATTGCTCATTATCTCCAGGGTGGGGTGTGTGTCTGCTGTCTCAGATGAACCAGACAGATGTGTTGTTTTTTGTAACATATATTTAACCGTTATTAAACCTGAAAATGTTTTACTATTATTTAAACCAGGAAGTCTCCTATGGTTCAAACCTATTTTCCAAGTGAGACCTGTAAGATGTAAGTAAAGGAAAAGAGTGGGAGGATAGAGGGAAAGCGGGAAGCTGGGAGAGCAGAGGTTAACGGGCTCCAGCTGCCTCAGGTCATGGAGTGAGATAGACAGTCAGGAAGGAGAGAGAGAGAGCGAGAGAGAGAGAGAGAGAGAGAGAGTGAAAGAGAGAGAGAGAGACAGTGAAAGAGAGAGAGAGTGAGAGAGAGAGAGAGAGAGAGAGAGAGAGAGAGAGAGAGAGAGAGAGACAGCGAAAGAGAGGAGAGATAGATGAGAGAGAGAGATGAGAGAGAGAGAGAGAGAGAGAGAGAGAGAGAGAGAGAGAGACAGTGAAAGAGAGGAGAGATAGATGAGAGAGAGAGAGTGAGAGAGAGAGAGAGATAGATGAGAGAGTGAGAGAGAGAGAGAGAGAGAGACAGTGAAAGAGAGGAGAGATAGATGAGAGAGAGAGAGTGTGTGGAGAGAAGAGGACAGGCCCTGACTGGTGCTACGGAATACACGTTGCACTTTCTCCCCTGCTCTCTCACTTCTACTTCTCTCGTTTCCGCTCTCACAAAATGTCTCTGTGTGTCTGTTTCTCTCTCTCTCTCTCTCTCTCTCTCTCTCTCTCTCTCTCTCTCTCTCTCTCTCTCTCTCTCTCGCTCTCTCTCTGTTCATCTCTTTCTCAGAACCTCACTCATAGATTATCATGGCCTTTTTGCTGAATTATTTTCTTTCCAAACATAGAAATTGTGTAATTGCTGAACTATACATTTCAATTGAAGGTTGTGGTTGGCTTCAAATGAATATTGGAGGGCCCTTCTGAAACGTGAGACATTTGAGTGTGAGGTGTACCATTCCAGGTTATGGGTTAGTAGTGAAACACCCCAAATTCGAAGGGATCCTTAACTACAGTAATTACTTTAAAGCACCTCATCTGTCTTTTAATACTTTGATGGACTGTATAAACATGTTAACATGGACTTCCTACCTACATATTGTGGTTTATCCATTTCCTACCCCAGCATAGGGAGTACCGTGTGAAATTGCCCCGCGTACCTTGACTTTGCATGCTGGTTTGTACTTATTCCTTTGAATGTTGAATTCGAATCCCCTGTCTTATTTAAGATGGCGTAGCAGTGCAGACGTGGTTCGTTGTCCTCTCGTTTACTTGTTGTATTGCTCGTCTTTTTTGTATATATTCCAATTTATTTTTCAATCTCTTTTTCAATTTTTAAATTAAATATACCTTCCGGTAACCCACCTCACTCAATGTGACACGGATCCGCTATTTCTTTAGACCCTATAGCCAAAACTTTAATCAGAAGGTAGCCAGCTAATTAGCTAAGTTACTAGCTATTTAGTCATTGTTAGCCACTGCTAGCGGCCTTTACCCTCTGCTCAGGCACCAGCTGTGTTTTTAGCCTGGATAATACCTGCCAGCCTCAGACTGTTTTTCTCCACTACAACGCCAGATTCCTGCCGTAAACCCTGGACAATTGATCATCACAGCTAGCTAGCTGCCACTGAGTGACCCAGCCCCGAAGCTAGCCCTAAGCCAGGAGCATCTCCCGGCTAGCAAACGAAATGACCTCTTTCGCCATCTGGCCCGGTCCCTTCGTCGACACGGCACCCTGCCGTACCACCACGACTGGTCTGCAGATGTAATTCCATCAGCTGTGCCTTCAACCGGCTTTTGCCGGACGACGGAGCAGACGTTTCTAATTACCCCGGACTGCTAACTTTAAACGCAGTGTCTCCCGTGCTAGCATAGTAACGACTACTTATCGGCTTCCCTGTTTCATCTATTGCTGCACACTGTGATCCCTATGATCACTTGGCTACATAGCTGATGCCTGCTGATCTGATGCCTGCTGGACTGTTCATTTATCACGGCACTCCACTTTCTTTACCTTTGTTTATCTTTCGGCCCTAGCCCCGAACTCAGGCCCTGTGTAAAGTTAACCGACCCTCTCTGCCCATTCATCACCATTTTACCTGTTGTTGTTGACTTAGCTGATTAGCTGTTGTTGTCTTACCCATTGTAAACTTAGCTAGCTCTCCCAATTAACACCTGTGATTGCTTTATGCCTTGCTTTATGTCTCTCTCAAATGTCAATATGCCTTGTATACTGGTGTTTAGGATAATTGTCATTGTTTTAGTTTACTGCGGAGCCCCTAGTCCCACTGTACATGCCTTGGATACCTCCTTTGTCCCACCTCCCACACATACGGTGACCTCACCCAGTATAACCAGCATGTCCAGAGATGCAACCTCTCTTATCATCACTCAGTGCCTGGTCTTACCTCCACTGTACCCGCACCCCACCATACCCCTGTCTGCACATTATGCCTTGAATCTATTCTACCTCGCCCAGAAATCTGCTCCTTTTATTCTCTGTCCCCAACGCACTAGACAACCAGTTTTGCTAGCCTTTAGCCGTACCCTCATCCTACTCCCCATCTGCTCCTCAGGTGATGTGAAGGTTAACCCAGGCCCTGCGTGTCCCCAGGCACTCTCATTTGTTGACTTCTGTAATCGAAAAGCCTTGGTTTCATGCATGTTAACATCAGAAGCCTCCTCCCTAAGTTTGTTTTACTCACTGCTTTAGAACAATCCGCCAACCCTGATGTCCTTGCCGTGTTTGAATCCTGGATTAGGAAGGCCACCAAAAATTCTGAGATTTCCATACCCAACTACAACATTTTCTGGCGAGATAGAACTGCCAAAGGGGGAGGAGTTGCAATCTACTGCAGAGATAGCATGCAAAGTTTTGTTATACTTTCCAGGTCTATGCCCAAACAGTTCTAGCTTCTAATTTTAAAAATTAATCTTTCCAGAAATAAGTCTCTCACTGTTGCCGCCTGTTATAGACCCCCCTCAGCTCCCAGCTGTGCCCTGGACACCATATGTGAATTGATTTCCCCCCATCTATCTTCAGAGTTCGTTCTGTTAGGTGACCTAAACTTGGATATGCTTAACACCCCAGCAGTCCTACAATCTAAGCTACATGCCATTAATCTCACACAAATTATCAAGGAAACCACCAGGTACAACCCTAAATCCGTAAACACGGGCACCCTCATAGATATTATCCTGACCAACTTGCCCTACAAATACACCTCTGCTGTTTTCAACCAGGATCTCAGCAATCACTGCCTCATTGCCTGCATCCTTAATGGGTCCTCGGTCAAACAACCACCCCTCATCACTGTCAAACACTCCCTAAAACACTTCTGCGAGCAGGCCTTTCTAATCGACCTGGCGCAGGTACCTTGGAAGGATATTGACCTCATCCCGTCAGTCGGGGATGCCTGGTCCTTTTTTTAAAGTAAATTCCTCACCATCGTAAATAAGCATGCCCCATTAAAAACATGTAGAACTAAGAACACATATAGCCCTTGGTTCCCTCAAGACCTGACTGCCCTTGACCAGCACAAAAACATCCTGTGGACGGACTGCAATAGCATCGAAAAGTCCCCGCGATATGCAACTGTTCAGGGAAGTCAGGAACCAATACACACAGTCAGTCAGGAAAGAAAAGGCTAGCTATTTCAAACAGAAATGTGCATCCTGTAACTCTAACTTGGGACACTGTAAAGTCCATGGAGAACAAGAGCACCTCCTCTCAGCTGCCCACTGCACTGAGGCTAGGTGACACGGTCACCACCGATAACTCCATGATAATCGAAAAATTCAATAAGCATTTCTCTACGGCTGGCCATGCTTTCCTCCTGGCAATCCCAGCCCCGGCCAACAGCTCTGCACCCCTCGCAGCTACTTGCCCGAGCCTCCCCAGCTTCTCCTTCACCCAAATCCAGATGTTCTGAAAGAGCTGCAAAACCTGGACCCGTACAAATAAGCTGGGCTAGACAATCGGGACCCTCTCTTTCTAAAATTATCCACTGCCATTGTTGCAATCCCTATTACCAGTCTGTTCAACCTCTCTTTCGTTTCGTCTGAGATCCCAAAAGATTGGAAAGCTGCCGCGGTCATCCCTTTCTTCAAAGGGGGTGACACTCTAGACCCAAACTGTTTACAGACCTATATCCATCCTGCCCTGCCTTTCTAAAGTCTTTGAAAGCCAAGTCAATAAACAGATCACTGACCATTTAGAATCCCACCGTACCTCGCCTGGATCACCAACTTCTTCGCAGACAGAGTTCAGTGTGTACAATCCTTTGGCCTGTTGTCCGGATCTCTGGCATTTTCTATGGGGGTACCACAGGGTTCAATTCTCGGGCCGACTCTTTTCACTGTATATATCAACGATGTCGCTCTTGCTGCTGGTGATTCTCTGATCCACCTCTACGCAGAGGACACCATTCTGTATACATCTGGCCCTTCTTTGGACACTGTATTAACTAACCTCCAAACGAGCTTCAATACCATACAACACTCCTTCTGTGGCCTCCAACTGCTCTTAAACGTTAGCAAAACCAAATGCATGCTTTTCAACCGTTCGCTGTCCCCACCCGCCCGCCCGACTAGAATCATTACTCTGGACGGTTCTGACCTAGAATACTTGGACAACTACAAATACCTAGGTGTCTGGCTAGACCGTAAACTCTCCTTCCAGACTCATATCAAACATCTCCAATCCAAAATCAAATCTAGAATCGGCTTTCTATTTCGCAACAAAGCCTCCTTCCCTCACACCTCCAAACATACCCTCGTAAAACTGACTTTCCTACCGATCCTTGACTTCGGCGATGTCATCTACAAAATAGCTTCCAACACTCTACTCAGCAAATTTGATGCAATCTATCACAGTGCCATCCGTTTTATTACCAAAGCACCTTATACCACCCACCACTGCAACCTGTATGCTCTAGTCGGCTGGCCCTCGCAACATATTAGTCGCCAGACCCACTAGCTCCAGATAATCTATAAGTCTTTGCTATGTAAAGCTCTGCCTTATCTCAGCTCACTAGTCACGATAACAACACCCACCCGTAGCACTCGCTCCAGCAGGTATATCTCGCTGGTCATCCCCAAAGCCAACACCTCCTTTGGCTTCCTTTCCTTACAGTTCTCTGCTTCCAGTGACTGGAATGAATTGCAAAAATCGCTGAAGCTGGAGACTTACATTTCCCTCACTAACTTTAAACATCAGCTATCTGAGCAGCTAACCGATCGCTGCAGCTGTACATAGTCCATCTATAAATAGCCCACCCAATCTACCTACCTCATCCCCGTATTGTTTTTATTTACATTGCTGCTCTTTTGCACACCAGTATCACTACTTACACCATCATCTGCTCATCATCATCTGGTCATCTATCACTCCAGTGTTAATCTGCTAAATTGTAATTACTTTGCTACTATGGCCTATTTATTGCCTTACCTCCTCACGCCATTTGCACACACATACACTATATAGACTTTCTTTTTTTCTATTGTGTTATTGACTGTACACTTGTTTATTCCATGTGTAACTCTGTGTTGTTGTTTCTGTCGCACTGCTTTGCTTTATCTTGGCCAGGTCGCAGTTGCAAATGAGAACTTGTTCTCAACTAGTGTACCTAGTTAAATAAAGGTGAAATAAAAATAAAGAAATAAAAATAAGCCTATGGGTACCGTATGTGGCATCAGTAGTTTAGGTTGAAACATTCCATACTTGACCTGAATTCTTAATCATCTGTTTATCCTGAACGTAGTATTTCAGTGTATATAATACCACATGGAGGACCAGCATTAGAATCCTCTGAGACAAGTAAAAGTATGGCTCTCCCTTCAAATGCTTGACCATTACTAGAAACCATAGCTCCACATGCAGAGTTATACCGCTAATTAACAATTTGCCTCTGGCTCCCAAACTATTTCATATTTTTGTTAAGTTATAAGACTGGGAGAGAAACTTTGAAACTATTTTAGTAATACCTGCCAGGATGGTAGAAGTATAAAAACTGTGATCTAACATCACTTCAAAAGAACCAGTGGTCTCACTGCTCTGTCTCTTTCCCTCTCATTCCTTCTTTTTCCCCTTCGTCGCTCCTTCTCCTTCTCTTTCCCTCTTCCTCTTCCTTGCCAGCAATCTCTCGTTCACAGTCCTTCATTTGAGATCATTTCAGGCTAGCTGTGGTGAGGCTGTGGCTATGTAGCTGGTCAGTCATGGTTGAGGGATTAAAATGTGCTGTGATTTTCTGCTGTTATATGAAATGTCCCTGTAGGGTCAATGGCGAGGAGGATCATATTATTTCAGCCTTGACCATAAAAGCTCAGTCACAAACTTGACCAAGGTGTTGTTTGACCATCTTTGATAATATTTTTGACCAGATTCACTGCACTTTAAAACATAACCATCTACAGTAAGTCACGAAATGAACTGAGTAGAGGTTATTGAAACACTCACAGTAGTCATAGTAACTTGATTATCTAAGTCATGCTAACTATACTGAACAAAAATATTAACACAACATGTAAAGTGTTGGTCCCATGTTTAATAAGCTGAAATAAAATATCCCAGAAATGTTCCATACACACAAAAAGCGTATTTCTCTCACATTTTGTGCAGAAATGTGTTTACATCCCTGTTAGAGATCATTTCTCCTTTGACCAGATAATCCATCCACCTGACAGGTGTGGCATATCAAGAAGCTAATTAAACAGCATGATCATTACACAGGTGTACCTTGTGCATGGACAACAAAAGGCCACTCTGAAATGTGCAGTTTGTCACACAACACAATGCCACAGATGTTTCAAGTTTTGAGGGAGCGTACAATTGGCATGCTGACTGCAGGAATGTCCACCAGATCTGCTGTCAGAGAATTTAATGTTAATTTCTCTACCATAAGCCTCCTCCAATATCGTTTTAGAGAATTTGACAGTATGTCCAACCAGCCTCGCAACCGCAGACCAGATATAACCACGCGAGACCAGGACCTCCACATCCGGCTTCTTCACCTGCCGGAATCGTGTGAGACCAACAACCAGACAGCTGATGAAACTGAAGAGTATTTCTGTCTGTAATAAAGCCCTATTGTTGGGAAAAACTCATTCTGATTGGCTGGGCCTGGTTCACAACTAAGCGGGCATATACACTCCCAGGCCCACCCATGGCTGAGCCCCTGCCCAGTCATGTGAAATCCATAGATTAGGACCTAATGAATGTATTTTAATTGACTGATTTCCTTATGTGAACTGTAACTCAGTCAAATCGTTGGAATTGTTGCATGTTGCGTTTATATTTTTGTTCAGTATAAATTCACCATATACTGTATGTGAATGAAACTTTAACATTTTAAGTACTTACTTCATTGCGAAAATTCATAGACTGGTTTGTTTGAAATTGTAATGTATTTTTAGTAAAATTAAAGTTATAGCTGTCTCCCAGTCTGTGAATACATTTGGATGTTTAATAAATTATTTTCAGATGACCGTTTTATTCCTCAGTGTTTTACTGATCTGCTCCTCTGTCCAGCTCCTTTACCCAGCTGAGTTTATGAGCGATTACGTGTTTAACCTTTGGTAAATGTCTGTCAAACCTGGCTAGAACTGTGTGATTACCGGACAAAAAGAAACGAGGAGGCAAACACATTGTGGATGTTTACCTTACAACACACTGACCCTCTGGTCCATGATGTTCCCCTTACAACACACTGACCCTCTGGTCCATGATGTTCCCCTTACAACACACTGACCCTCTGGTCCATGATGTTCCCCTTACAACACACTGACCCTCTGGTCCATGATGTTTCCCTTACAACACACTGACCCTCTGGTCCATGATGTTCCCCTTACAACACACTGACCCTCTGGTCCATGATGTTTCCCTTACAACACACTGACCCTCTGGTCCATGATGTTTCCCTTACAACACACTGACCCTCTGGTCCATGATGTTCCCCTTACAACACACTGACCCTCTGGTCCATGATGTTTCCCTTACAACACACTGACCCTCTGGTCCATGATGTTCCCCTTACAACACACTGACCCTCTGGTCCATGATGTTCCCCTTACAACACACTGACCCTCTGGTCCATGATGTTCCCCTTACAACATACTGACCCTCTGGTCCATGATGTTCCCCTTACAACACACTGACCCTCTGGTCCATGATGTTCCCCTTACAACACACTGACCCTCTGGTCCATGATGTTCCCCTTACAGCACACTAACCCTCTGGTCCATGATGTTCCCCTTACAGCACACTAACCCTCTGGTCCATGATGTTCCCCTTACAGCACACTAACCCTCTGGTCCATGATGTTCCCCTTACAACACACTGACCCTCTGGTCCATGATGTTCCCCTTACAACACACTAACCCTCTGGTCCATGATGTTCCCCTTACAACACACTAACCCTCTGGTCCATGATGTTCCCCTTACAACACACTGACCCTCTGGTCCATGATGTTCCCCTTACAACACACTAACCCTCTGGTCCATGATGTTCCCCTTACAACACACTGACCCTCTGGTCCATGATGTTCCCCTTACAACACACTGACCCTCTGGTCCATGATGTTCCCCTTACAACACACTGACCCTCTGGTCCATGATGTTCCCCTTACAGCACACTGACCCTCTGGTCCATGATGTTCCCCTTACAACACACTGACCCTCTGGTCCATGATGTTCCCCTTACAACACACTGACCCTCTGGTCCATGATGTTCCCTTTACAACACACTGACCCTCTGGTCCATGATGTTCCCTTTACAACACACTGACCCTCTGGTCCATGATGTTCCCCTTACAACACACTGACCCTCTGGTCCATGATGTTCACCTTACAACACACTGACCCTCTGGTCCATGATGTTCCCCTTACAGCACACTGACCCTCTGGTCCATGATGTTCCCCTTACAGCACACTGACCCTCTGGTCCATGATGTTCCCCTTACAACACACTGACCCTCTGGTCCATGATGTTCCCCTTACAACACACTGACCCTCTGGTCCATGATGTTCCCTTTACAACACACTGACCCTCTGGTCCATGATGTTCCCTTTACAACACACTGACCCTCTGGTCCATGATGTTCCCCTTACAACACACTGACCCTCTGGTCCATGATGTTCACCTTACAACACACTGACCCTCTGGTCCATGATGTTCCCCTTACAGCACACTGACCCTCTGGTCCATGATGTTCCCCTTACAGCACACTGACCCTCTGGTCCATGATGTTCCCCTTACAACACACTGACCCTCTGGTCCATGATGTTCCCCTTACAACACACTGACCCTCTGGTCCATGATGTTCCCCTTACAACACACTGACCCTCTGGTCCATGATGTTCCCCTTACAACACACTGACCCTCTGGTCCATGATGTTCCCCTTACAGCACACTGACCCTCTGGTCCATGATGTTCCCCTTACAACACACTGACCCTCTGGTCCATGATGTTCCCCTTACAACACACTGACCCTCTGGTCCATGATGTTCCCCTTACAACACACTAACCCTCTGGTCCATGATGTTCCCCTTACAACACACTGACCCTCTGGTCCATGATGTTCCCCTTACAACTCACTGACCCTCTGGTCCATGATGTTCTCCTTACAACACACTGACCCTCTGGTCCATGATGTTCCCCTTACAACACACTGACCCTCTGGTCCATGATGTTCCCCTTACAACACACGGACCCTCTGGTCCATGATGTTCCCCTTACAACACACTAAACATGACTAAACATGACTGTTTCCTCTGTGTGTCCCAGAGGTACCATGATAAACATGACTGTTTCCTCTGTGTCCAGAGGTACCAAGATAATCAGGACTGTTTCCTCTGTGTGTCCAGAGGTACCAAGATAATCAGGACTGTTTCCTCTGTGTCCAGAGGTACCATGATAATCAGGACTGTTTCCTCTCTGTGTCCAGAGGTACCAAGATAATCAGGACTGTTTCCTCTGTGTGTCCCAGAGGTACCATGATAAACATGACTGTTTCCTCTGTGTCCAGAGGTACCATGATAAACATGACTGTTTCCTCTGTGTCCAGAGGTACCAAGATAATCAGGACTGTTTCCTCTCTGTGTCCAGAGGTACCAAGATAATCAGGAGTGTTTCCTCTGTGTGTCCAGAGGTACCAAGATAATCAGGACTGTTTCCTCTGTGTGTCCCAGAGGTACCAAGATAATCAGGAGTGTTTCCTCTGTGTGTCCAGAGGTACCAAGATAATCAGGACCCTCTTCTCCTCCACCATGGTCCTCCTATATCCCCCTCTTTTTCACCCAGGTTCCAATTACCAACGTGAACGTTCTCAGAGATGTAATGACCATAAGCACTGGTGCATTCTTAGAAAAAAGGGTTCCAAAAGGGTTTTTCGGCTGTCCCCATAGGATAACCCTTTTAGGTTCCACGTAGAATCCTCTGTGTAAAGGGTTCTATGTGGAATTCAAAAGGGTTCTACAGTACCTGGAACCAAAAGGTTTCTTCCTGGAATCAAAAAGGGTTCTTCAAAGGTTTCTGCTATGGGGACAGCCGAATAGCCAGGTGAGAATTTAGGCTTTAGAATTTAATTTCCATTCAACAGTCATTCAGTTCTGGTCTAAATGATGAGGGAGGGAGAGAGGGAGAGAGGGAGAGAGAGAGAGAGAGAGGGAGGAGAGAGAGAGAGAGAGAGAGAGAGAGAGAGAGAGAGAGAGAGAGAGAGAGAGAGAGAGAGAAGAATTAACAAAAAAACAGAGCAAACTACAATGCTATTTGGCCCTAAACAGAGAGTACGCAGTGGCAGAATACCTGACCACTGTGACTGGCCCAAACTTAAGGAAAGCTTTGACTATGTACAGACTCAGTGAGCATAGCCTTGCTATTGAAAAAGGCCGCCGTAGGCAGACATGGCTCTCAAGAGAAGACAGGCTATGTGCACACTGCCCACAAAATGAGGTGGAAACTCAGCTGCACTTCCTAACCTCCTGCCCAATGTATATTAGAGAGACATATTTCCCTCAGATTACACAGATCCACAAAGAATTCGAAAACAAATCCAATGTTGATAAACTCCCATATCTACTGGGTGAAATTCCACAGTGTGCCATCACAGCAGCAAGATTTGTGATCTGTTGCCACAAGAAAAGGTAAACCAGTGAAAAACAAACACCATTGTAAATACAACCCATATTTATGTTTTTTTATTTTCCCTTGTGTACTTTAACCATTTGTACATGGTTACAACACTGTATATACAGTGCCTTGCGAAAGTATTCGGCCCCCTTGAACTTTGCGACTGTCACGCCTTGGTCTTAGTATTTTGTGTTTTCTTTAATTATTTGGTCAGGCCAGGGTGTGACATGGGTTTATGTTGTTGTATTTCGTATTGGGGTTTTTGTATTATTGGGATTGCGGCTGAGTAGGGGTATTGTATGGGCTTGGCTGCCTGAGGCGGTTCTCAATCAGAGTCAGGTGATTCTCGTTGTCTCTGATTGGGAACCGTATTTAGGTAGCCTGAGTTTCGCTTTGTATTTCGTGGGTGATTGTTCCTGTCTCTGTGTAGTTTCACCAGATAGGCTGTATTTAGGTTTCACGTTCCGTTTGTTGTTTTTGTTTCTATAAGTTATTTCATGTATCGCTTTTGTTTTTCTTCATTAAAGACATGAGTAACCACCACGCTGCATTTCGGTCCGACTCTCTTTTGACAAACGAAGAACGTCGTTACAGAGACCTTTTGCCACATTTCAGGCTTCAAACATAAAGATATAAAACTGTATTTTTTTGTGAAGAATCAACAACAAGTGGGACACAATCATGAAGTGGAGCGACATTTATTGGATATTTCTAACTTTTTTAACAAATCAAAAACTGAAAAATTAGGCGTGCAAAATTATTCAGCCCCTTTACTTTCAGTGCAGCAAACTCTCTCCAGAAGTTCACTGAGGATCTCTGAATGATCCAATGTTGACCTAAATGACTAATGATGATAAATACAATCCACCTGTGTGTAATCAAGTCTCCGTATAAATGCACCTGCACTGTGATAGTCTCAGAGGTCCGTTAAAAGCGCAGAGAGCATCATGA